>NW_026693335.1:0-7000 GCF_021218885.2 Marmota monax
TTGCTATTATTGTTTCTGATATTTTTGTTTGATAATTTTTATGAGTTTTCCATGTTATTTATTTTTCTCTTTCTATTTATTTGAGACATTTATTCCATTCATTCATTTTTTTTTGGTTAGCCAGAGACAATTTTTATTCTCATTTTAAATCTTTTCATTTCTCATTTTTATTGCATTTTTTCCTCTACTCCTATTCTGACTCTGCTTACTCTCACCACTTTCACTCTACTTACTTTTTTGAAATATGTTCCAATAATTATATTATAACCAGGATATATTTTTTTTTTTTGCAGGTTAACCTTGTTATTTCCTACTCCATCTCTTCATTTTGTGCTGCTCTGGAGATCATTTAAAACATAATATTTTATGTACAGTGGATACATATTTTGGTTTATGCTGTGATCATTATTGGAGTTTATTCTCTCCTGACAGGAGCCAATGCGAACTTGGTGTGAAGCAAATTGACTTAGAAGCCACTGGCTTCTTACAAAGCTGTGTCAGGTTCAGCACTGCACTGGAGATGGGTGGACCAGCTGGAGCCACACAGCTACACAGCCTTTCAGAGTTGGGTGTGGCCTGTCAAGATGCCAATCAACTTCATTGCTGCAAGAACCCTAACACACCAAAAAGCAATATTCCTCCCGCTAAAAACTTATCTCTGCCTTTGATCTACTCTCCCTTAAATAAACAACTTGATCCTTTTTCTAGTTGTTCAGTTCCAGCTTCTACTGGGATTGGGGAACCTTTCAGGAGCTCTGCTTTCCTTTTCAAACTTAATTTCTGGCTCTGTCTCTTATTTCCTTACTAATTATTTGAGACTTTCTTTTTCCCAGGTGGCTTACACCTTCTGAGCAGGAAACTACCCTGGCAAGGTGATGGTGGCTCTGTGATACTCTCCCCTTACAGAGATACTTGTGAGTGAAAGTAACATGTTAAACATGCTCATTTTTCAGATGTGATCCTCATCTATAAACCCTGTCCAGGAAACATCCCAAAGAGAAACTTGCACACTCCAAGTACCCAGGAGACACTATGGAACAGAAATCCATTCAAATGCATGGAAATCCACAATTTACTAACACAGACAACATGAGAACAGAGGAAAAATACACCTCCCAAATTTCATGATTTCTCAATAATTGCATCCAATGACTTAGGTCTAACAACATCTAGATACTAAGAAAAAAATATGTTTAATAAGTGAATTGATTTCTTGAAAGGAAATGACATAAAATCAATAGAAACTGTATGTATATTAACAGAAAAGTACCCATCCTGAATCATTTTCCATTAACAGGCAGTTTTGGGTCTCATTTAAGTCTGGTATCTTCCTCAGTAAAGACACAGGAATCCATGGAGAAAAACATCGTTAACCTTGTCATGGGTGACAGCTAATGTGAAATTAAACACTGAGCCTTTGGGAATGAAGCTATTTTTACATGAATGTGTTCAGCGGTCATTGCATTTATGCATGTTCCTAGTTTCAACTGATATGATATTCTGCAATTTATCATTCACCATTTAAGGCTGTCACATAGATGAAAATGCAAACATTATTGGAAAATAGTAGTGCAATTACTTGCATAAAGTTTATCTGTCATTCACCTTGATTGCTAAAGCTATTTTGATATTGATGACCAGTTAACTTCTCTGTACTTAAATATTTAATTACTATGTTTGGATTTTCAAAGAGTACTGTAGTAGGTCATTTCAATTGGCATCTGGAAGCAAGAAAAAGAATTTAAATGGACACATATGCCTACCTTTTGCTGGTGATGTGCAGTATCATCCATATCATGAAGCCTCTTCTGTTCTGCCTCAGATGATCTGTCCAAATTTAACTCTGCTGACAAATGCACAGATAAACTTAAAATACTTAAAAAAATTCATGTGAAAGACAAATTATCCAAATTATAAAAAGGAAGAGTACTAATAATCATATAATTTTATTTGTCCAGTTATATTTTTATTGAAGTTTTACTTTAGAAGAATATATATCATGTGTGAAATTTTTATTGCTGTTTGTGTGTGGGCCTATGTATTTTACCCCCAAACATGTGTATCCTTGCAAAATACTATAATGCTTACTTCAGATCCCAAGTCTTTATACTGGGAGACAGGGTGTTTTTTCAATTCCAGGGTTTGCTGTAAACCTGAGAGGCTGCCTCTGCCTCTCAAGTACCTGCAATTATGGATGTGTGTCTCTGAACCCCATGCATACTGACATCATTGAAGAGTAATTTTACTGGTCCAATACCTCAGAAAACCATGTGGGGAGACACTAGGTATTCACCATGTATGATGCCTATAATAACTCACAACTTGATCCATTCAAGTTGAATGAAAATTTCACAGTAAAAAATTTAAGTTTCTTTGTACACTATAATCATCACACTGTTTACTATCTCCTCCTCAATTATTAAATTTTAAAAATCCATTGTACTTCATTGTGTTCCAAATAAATGATTGCATTTACACCTTAACAGAATGAATTCCACATTATTTTTCATTTTAGCTTCCACTTCTTCTCATATATTTTTTTCAATCAAAATTGCCTCTGTCTTGCAAAACATTCACGATTATGCCTGTTATTCCTGACATAAACTGGTTTTCTTTCCTTGGGACTACCTCAGACAGATTACAACTTTTGTGCTGAGTAATAAACATGTGAGCTGTAAAGTATTCATTTTCCTACCCAGTTCATCAGTTACTGGACTTGAGAGGACTGCTTTTATATCATATTACTGTCAAAAGCTTTATTTATTTCCACCTGTAATTGAATTTGTGGTAAGAACTAGAGGAGAAAATAGGGGACAGGGATGATGTCTTTTCTAGAGATAGAGATTAATGGAGACTTCAAAAGTGAGGTTATCTGCCAGAGGGAGGAAATGCTGAGGGCATGTGAGACTGTACATACACACAGGGCTTAAATGGAACATGCCTGACTGACTATAGGGATTGGCAAGGAGAACTGCCAGGGGACATCGCAGGCAGAGAGAGGGATCAAAATACACAGTGAGGAAAAATTTGTATTAAGAAAGATTCTTAGGAAATTTAAGATGCACGGAAATCCGTGTCTTATGGTCATATATGCACTATACGCATAAATAGTAAAACCAACCTCAATGTGATAAGCATGTGACCTTGAGTGGCATGTGCACGAATGGAGATGAATAGTGAGAAGGCAGCAGTGCACTAGAAAATTGATGCAGGCCTGATTGGATGGAATTTTTCCAAAAATACAGAGGGTATAAAATTTTCAGTGAGATTTATGGAACCCATTTTAATTAAATGAACAAGAAAGAAAGTGGCTCTGTGTGCTTTGAGATCCCGACTGTAATGCAAGGTTTCAAATGGGATGTGTAATAAAACGTAGGAACTGTGAATGTTGTTTTCATGTACCATGTAGTTTCTTCTGTAAAAATATCTTCCTGTGTTGAAGGAACTCATTTAGGTGCTTGGTGCACAATTTTCTGAAACCTGGATTTAGAAAACCCACTAGAGAATTAGAGAGGTCTGTGGGAGACGTTCAGTGAGACAGCAACTTTTTGCTTAGCATGCAAAAAGACCTTTTTTTAGTGCCCACAATTGAGGTAAAATAAAGAAATAAAATATGTCATAGAACGATTAGCAAACACTTCCTTGGTATGTGCAAGCACATTCTTGATTTACAACTCAGTCAAAATTTCTGGAAAACTGTTTGCCAATAAATAACACATTCATTTTATATAAAAGCAGTAAAATGAATTACATGTGTGTTGAGTAAAGTCACAAGATTCAAAGTACTAAAACCAAACCAGGAATGTGGGTTCAGTAATATTTGCAGTTAAGTTTCCAGAGGAAAGATCATTTTTGAAATGATCAATTATACAATTATGTCGAGATGCAGAATGAACTGTATTTAAAGGAGGAAAGAACACCCCTGAGAAATTCAATGTCAAAGCTTTTAAAATGTGGCAGTACACATCTTTAGTGAATCTTATCAGAATCTATTAATCCATTTCATTATAAGTCCTTTTCCAATCCCTTATTTGCCTTATAATTAACAAGTCTAAAGTGGTGATGTAAGTGCGGGGGAAGATATAATTGTTTGCTCATCATGGAGAATTTTCTGATGTATGTGTTTACAGAAAGTCAGCTAACACCATCTGGGTGTTTATCCATACCCATGTGGGAAACTGATATAGCTTCCTTTCCTGTATCAGGTGGCTCAACCAACACCAATTTTATTTTTCCTCTGTTGTGTGAAGAAAGTGATCCAACATCTATGAAAAAAAAAAAAAAAAAGAAAGAAATATGATAAAGCACAAAGGATTCAGACTAGTCCATCAAAAAATTGTTCTGAAATCTTGCAGAAATTGCAGATATCAATAAACTATTATGTTTTGAAGAAATTGGTAAATAAGAGTAATGGTGTTGGTTTTTGAGGAGTAAACTGCATAAAGATTTCTGGTTCCAGTTTGAGTCTGATGTGGCATATCTACAAGGCTTTTAAAGTATTTTCAAAAAAGTCCCAGTTCAGAACAACATTTGTCCTCTAGAGTTCAGAAGGTATCTCAGCAGTACTGTGGATTCTTGGCATGTAAGCAGCATGGTTTCCCAACGAAGCACCAAAAAATAATGGCTTAAACAAAATTAATGATACTAATGATAAGAATAGTATGAATGGAAATATTAGCTTTCTTTAAAACAATTAATTCTTCAAAAATGCAATGTTGCTCTTCTGAATGACATATATGGATGCCTCACACATTGTGGGGCCTGCTACATATGGAGGAGAGAAATTGGCAGCTGTAGGTTGCCTTTATTCTTCCAGCCCCCACTAGTTCTATAATCATCTCTCCATCAGATATTGATATGAAATGAGACAAACTGTAAAGCCCTGAAGAGTATTCTCTCCATTTACTCATATTTCCTAGCTAAATTTCATGATTCCTCCTTCATTTTCCCTTCCCTTTAGCTTTTCAAAAAGAACCCTAGAGTGGAGGCTTGTTTCTTTCCATTTTACATTCTTTGAATGGATTTTTGCCCACTTTCTTTCCTGGCAATGTAACAAATTTATCATGGAAATATAATTTCTTCATCTTAGTCTTTTGAGTCCCTCTCAATTCTCAAGAGACATGTTTAGAATGAACTCAATATTTGTCCTTGCAATTGATCTGCTTGTGTCCTAAACTGCAGGAACCCGTAGCTGTTCTTGCATATTTCTCAAAAGGACATTCCAAAGGATCTTTGGAATCACTATAGAATGTAATGGACATGGAGAAGGAAAGACTTGCTCAGTCAGAATGAGATTTTGGACATGATCCCCAAGAGATGATTCCTTATGTTTTCAGAGTTCCAGTGTGAAATTTGTCAGTTTCCAATTCCTCTAAGTTAATTTGAATATAGCTCTGGATTTTACCTTAGGATGTCCCTTCAAAGTCAAGTTTAGAAGAATCTGTAATCTTTTTCCAACATTAATTTTAGATACCTGTGGGTTTCAGGAATGCTCCACAACTATTTGTACTTCTTTTGCCTTTTCCATTTGCTGTTTCTTCACTGTGTTTTTGTCCTAGGGTGTAACAAAATGTTGTCACTAAATTTTGTACATGCCTAATCATTTATGGTAAATAAACTTAGCTTTGTGGCATCAAGTGTTTATTCCTCAATTCATTTCCAAGTGTGAATAAGTCATGAAGGTTCAGAAAGATGTACTCTCCCCTTCATTCATCTTTGTAGTTTGAAACTCACAAATTCTTCCCACATTTTGAAAACCCTGCTCTTTACCTTTCTCATATGTGGCTTGAATTTCCCGCCCTCTCCTTGGTAAAACTTATTCCTCTTTTTCTTTTTGACTCCATGTACTCACTGTCTTTCTCAGTCTTCATTACATCTTCTTCTTGCTTTTGCCTTATTTTAGATTTACCCGTGATAGAAGCATGTCTTAAATGCAACTCACAATTGTATTCATTTAGCAATACTCCCAATTTAACCTGTGAATGAAACCTAAAAGATGCCACTTCTTATCTTCCTTTTTCCTTGCTAGCTACTTAATAGACATATTCTTTGAACAATTACTCTATGCTAGTGCTCATATTTTTTGGCAATAGTCTCTCTATTATATTTTGTATCCTATGTGTATCTTACCTTTTACATATCCTTTTATTCTTTTTTTTGTGGGTGAACGGAATACACCAAATAGACAAGAAGTACACTCATTATCTTGCTCAGAATCACTCTGTTAAAAATAATGTCAGTTATGAGTTACATATAGATTTCATCATCACTCTTTAGACACCACCATGTTCATAGATATGAAGTCATTGCAATTGGAGATAAGACCATTACATTTTGTGCAACAGTACTTTCCAAATGAGACACTATCTTATGCATTCCAGATGAAGCTGAGATGCTTTCCTTCATCTGGCTTCTGCTGGGGTAAAACCAGGAAGAATTAAGAGAGAATGTGTTCCCTGATAACAAACACTGATATGCATATATCTAAAACAATTTAAATCAGTGCTTAACTAGCAAACATACTCAGCAATACTATAAACACAACAGAAAATTTATTTAAAACTCTCTTGAGAAATGGACTTGATATTATACAGATTCAACATTTAAAACAATAAAGGGCAATTTTTAGTGTTAAAATTGATGTGTTAAGAGATTTTCAAATCTGTCACTTTGTGTAGAAATAAAACACACTTGGACTTGTTTGAGTCACAGAGCTTGGAAAACATGAATGTCATTTAGAAAAATATATATAGTCAAAAATTTATTTTAAAAAGAGAGAAATTCAGAATGAAAATGTGTCTATATTTTATGTATACAAATGGGCACACTCAATTTGGTTAGAGTATGCAACACTTTTCATTGAAGAATAACTAAAAGGAATTCCAAGAAAGGAAGACACTAGCAAAGTATCATGCTGTGTTTACTGTCTGAATATTTTCAAAGCACTCAAGGAAATACCATTCAAAACTGCATTAACATTTCAGATTTCCCCAGTCAGAAG
>NW_026693336.1:0-7165 GCF_021218885.2 Marmota monax
TTGCTATTATTGTTTCTGATATTTTTGTTTGATAATTTTTATGAGTTTTCCATGTTATTTATTTTTCTCTTTCTATTTATTTGAGAGTTTTATTCCATTCATTCATTTTTTTTGTTAGCCAGAGACAATTTTTATTCTCATTTTAAATCTTTTCATTTCTCATTTTTATTGCATTTTTTCCTCTACTCCTATTCTGACTCTGCTTACTCTCACCACTTTCACTCTACTTACTTTTTTGAAATATGTTCCAATAATTATATTATAACCAGGATATATATTTTTTTTTTGCAGGTTAACCTTGTTATTTCCTACTCCATCTCTTCACTTTGTGCTGCTCTGGAGATCATTTAAAACATAATATTTTATGTACAGTGGATACATATTTTGGTTTATGCTGTGATCATTATTGGAGTTTAGTCTCTCCTGACAGGAGCCAATGCGAACTTGGTGTGAAGCAAATTGACTTAGAAGCCACTGGCTTCTTACAAAGCTGTGTCAGGTTCAGCACTGCACTGGAGATGGGTGGACCAGCTGGAGCCACACAGCTACACAGCCTTTCAGAGTTGGGTGTGGCCTGTCAAGATGCCAATCAACTTCATTGCTGCAAGAACCCTAACACACCAAAAAGCAATATTCCTCCCGCTAAAAACTTATCTCTGCCTTTGATCTACTCTCCCTTAAATAAACAACTTGATCCTTTTTCTAGTTGTTCAGTTCCAGCTTCTACTGGGATTGGGGAACCTTTCAGGAGCTCTGCTTTCCTTTTCAAACTTAATTTCTGGCTCTGTCTCTTATTTCCTTACTAATTACTTGAGACTTTCTTTTTCCCAGGTGGCTTACACCTTCTGAGCAGGAAACTACCCTGGCAAGGTGATGGTGGCTCTGTGATACTCTCCCCTTACAGAGATACTTGTGAGTGAAAGTAACATGTTAAACATGCTCATTTTTCAGATGTGATCCTCATCTATAAACCCTGTCCAGGAAACATCCCAAAGAGAAACTTGCACACTCCAAGTACCCAGGAGACACTATGGAACAGAAATCCATTCAAATGCATGGAAATCCACAATTTACTAACACAGACAACATGAGAACAGAGGAAAAATACACCTCCCAAATTTCATGATTTCTCAATAATTGCATCCAATGACTTAGGTCTAACAACATCTAGATACTAAGAAAAAAATATGTTTAATAAGTGAATTGATTTCTTGAAAGGAAATGACATAAAATCAATAGAAACTGTATGTATATTAACAGAAAAGTACCCATCCTGAATCATTTTCCATTAACAGGCAGTTTTGGGTCTCATTTAAGTCTGGTATCTTCCTCAGTAAAGACACAGGAATCCATGGAGAAAAACATCGTTAACCTTGTCATGGGTGACAGCTAATGTGAAATTAAACACTGAGCCTTTGGGAATGAAGCTATTTTTACATGAATGTGTTCAGCGGTCATTGCATTTATGCATGTTCCTAGTTTCAACTGATATGATATTCTGCAATTTATCATTCACCATTTAAGGCTGTCACATAGATGAAAATGCAAACATTATTGGAAAATAGTAGTGCAATTACTTGCATAAAGTTTATCTGTCATTCACCTTGATTGCTAAAGCTATTTTGATATTGATGACCAGTTAACTTCTCTGTACTTAAATATTTAATTACTATGTTTGGATTTTCAAAGAGTACTGTAGTAGGTCATTTCAATTGGCATCTGGAAGCAAGAAAAAGAATTTAAATGGACACATATGCCTACCTTTTGCTGGTGATGTGCAGTATCATCCATATCATGAAGCCTCTTCTGTTCTGCCTCAGATGATCTGTCCAAATTTAACTCTGCTGACAAATGCACAGATAAACTTAAAATACTTAAAAAAATTCATGTGAAAGACAAATTATCCAAATTATAAAAAGGAAGAGTACTAATAATCATATAATTTTATTTGTCCAGTTATATTTTTATTGAAGTTTTACTTTAGAAGAATATATATCATGTGTGAAATTTTTATTGCTGTTTGTGTGTGGGCCTATGTATTTTACCCCCAAACATGTGTATCCTTGCAAAATACTATAATGCTTACTTCAGATCCCAAGTCTTTATACTGGGAGACAGGGTGTTTTTTCAATTCCAGGGTTTGCTGTAAACCTGAGAGGCTGCCTCTGCCTCTCAAGTACCTGCAATTATGGATGTGTGTCTCTGAACCCCATGCATACTGACATCATTGAAGAGTAATTTTACTGGTCCAATACCTCAGAAAACCATGTGGGGAGACACTAGGTATTCACCATGTATGATGCCTATAATAACTCACAACTTGATCCATTCAAGTTGAATGAAAATTTCACAGTAAAAAATTTAAGTTTCTTTGTACACTATAATCATCACACTGTTTACTATCTCCTCCTCAATTATTAAATTTTAAAAATCCATTGTACTTCATTGTGTTCCAAATAAATGATTGCATTTACACCTTAACAGAATGAATTCCACATTATTTTTCATTTTAGCTTCCACTTCTTCTCATATATTTTTTTCAATCAAAATTGCCTCTGTCTTGCAAAACATTCACGATTATGCCTGTTATTCCTGACATAAACTGGTTTTCTTTCCTTGGGACTACCTCAGACAGATTACAACTTTTGTGCTGAGTAATAAACATGTGAGCTGTAAAGTATTCATTTTCCTACCCAGTTCATCAGTTACTGGACTTGAGAGGACTGCTTTTATATCATATTACTGTCAAAAGCTTTATTTATTTCCACCTGTAATTGAATTTGTGGTAAGAACTAGAGGAGAAAATAGGGGACAGGGATGATGTCTTTTCTAGAGATAGAGATTAATGGAGACTTCAAAAGTGAGGTTATCTGCCAGAGGGAGGAAATGCTGAGGGCATGTGAGACTGTACATACACACAGGGCTTAAATGGAACATGCCTGACTGACTATAGGGATTGGCAAGGAGAACTGCCAGGGGACATCGCAGGCAGAGAGAGGGATCAAAATACACAGTGAGGAAAAATTTGTATTAAGAAAGATTCTTAGGAAATTTAAGATGCACGGAAATCCGTGTCTTATGGTCATATATGCACTATACGCATAAATAGTAAAACCAACCTCAATGTGATAAGCATGTGACCTTGAGTGGCATGTGCACGAATGGAGATGAATAGTGAGAAGGCAGCAGTGCACTAGAAAATTGATGCAGGCCTGATTGGATGGAATTTTTCCAAAAATACAGAGGGTATAAAATTTTCAGTGAGATTTATGGAACCCATTTTAATTAAATGAACAAGAAAGAAAGTGGCTCTGTGTGCTTTGAGATCCCGACTGTAATGCAAGGTTTCAAATGGGATGTGTAATAAAACGTAGGAACTGTGAATGTTGTTTTCATGTACCATGTAGTTTCTTCTGTAAAAATATCTTCCTGTGTTGAAGGAACTCATTTAGGTGCTTGGTGCACAATTTTCTGAAACCTGGATTTAGAAAACCCACTAGAGAATTAGAGAGGTCTGTGGGAGACGTTCAGTGAGACAGCAACTTTTTGCTTAGCATGCAAAAAGACCTTTTTTTAGTGCCCACAATTGAGGTAAAATAAAGAAATAAAATATGTCATAGAACGATTAGCAAACACTTCCTTGGTATGTGCAAGCACATTCTTGATTTACAACTCAGTCAAAATTTCTGGAAAACTGTTTGCCAATAAATAACACATTCATTTTATATAAAAGCAGTAAAATGAATTACATGTGTGTTGAGTAAAGTCACAAGATTCAAAGTACTAAAACCAAACCAGGAATGTGGGTTCAGTAATATTTGCAGTTAAGTTTCCAGAGGAAAGATCATTTTTGAAATGATCAATTATACAATTATGTCGAGATGCAGAATGAACTGTATTTAAAGGAGGAAAGAACACCCCTGAGAAATTCAATGTCAAAGCTTTTAAAATGTGGCAGTACACATCTTTAGTGAATCTTATCAGAATCTATTAATCCATTTCATTATAAGTCCTTTTCCAATCCCTTATTTGCCTTATAATTAACAAGACTAAAGTGGTGATGTAAGTGCGGGGGAAGATATAATTGTTTGCTCATCATGGAGAATTTTCTGATGTATGTGTTTACAGAAAGTCAGCTAACACCATCTGGGTGTTTATCCATACCCATGTGGGAAACTGATATAGCTTCCTTTCCTGTATAAGGTGGCTCAACCAACACCAATTTTATTTTTCCTCTGTTGTGTGAAGAAAGTGATCCAACATCTATGAAAAAAAAAAAAAAAAAAAAAAGAAAGGAATATGATAAAGCACAAAGGATTCAGACTAGTCCATCAAAAAATTGTTCTGAAATCTTGCAGAAATTGCAGATATCAATAAACTATTATGGGGGCTGGGGATGTGGCTCAAGCCGTAGCGCGCTCGCCTGGTATGCGTGCGGCCTGGGTTCGATCCTCAGCACCACATACACACAAAGATGTTGTGTCCGCCGAAAATTAAACAATAAAAAAATTATTTAAAAAAAAAAAAAAAAAAAAAAATAAACTATTATGTTTTGAAGAAATTGGTAAATAAGAGTAATGGTGTTGGTTTTTGAGGAGTAAACTGCATAAAGATTTCTGGTTCCAGTTTGAGTCTGATGTGGCATATCTACAAGGCTTTTAAAGTATTTTCAAAAAAGTCCCAGTTCAGAACAACATTTGTCCTCTAGAGTTCAGAAGGTATCTCAGCAGTACTGTGGATTCTTGGCATGTAAGCAGCATGGTTTCCCAACGAAGCACCAAAAAATAATGGCTTAAACAAAATTAATGATACTAATGATAAGAATAGTATGAATGGAAATATTAGCTTTCTTTAAAACAATTAATTCTTCAAAAATGCAATGTTGCTCTTCTGAATGACATATATGGATGCCTCACACATTGTGGGGCCTGCTACATATGGAGGAGAGAAATTGGCAGCTGTAGGTTGCCTTTATTCTTCCAGCCCCCACTAGTTCTAATCATCTCTCCATCAGATATTGATATGAAATGAGACAAACTGTAAAGCCCTGAAGAGTATTCTCTCCATTTACTCATATTTCCTAGCTAAATTTCATGATTCCTCCTTCATTTTCCCTTCCCTTTAGCTTTTCAAAAAGAACCCTAGAGTGGAGGCTTGTTTCTTTCCATTTTACATTCTTTGAATGGATTTTTGCCCACTTTCTTTCCTGGCAATGTAACAAATTTATCATGGAAATATAATTTCTTCATCTTAGTCTTTTGAGTCCCTCTCAATTCTCAAGAGACATGTTTAGAATGAACTCAATATTTGTCCTTGCAATTGATCTGCTTGTGTCCTAAACTGCAGGAACCCGTAGCTGTTCTTGCATATTTCTCAAAAGGACATTCCAAAGGATCTTTGGAATCACTATAGAATGTAATGGACATGGAGAAGGAAAGACTTGCTCAGTCAGAATGAGATTTTGGACATGATCCCCAAGAGATGATTCCTTATGTTTTCAGAGTTCCAGTGTGAAATTTGTCAGTTTCCAATTCCTCTAAGTTAATTTGAATATAGCTCTGGATTTTACCTTAGGATGTCCCTTCAAAGTCAAGTTTAGAAGAATCTGTAATCTTTTTCCAACATTAATTTTAGATACCTGTGGGTTTCAGGAATGCTCCACAACTATTTGTACTTCTTTTGCCTTTTCCATTTGCTGTTTCTTCACTGTGTTTTTGTCCTAGGGTGTAACAAAATGTTGTCACTAAATTTTGTACATGCCTAATCATTTATGGTAAATAAACTTAGCTTTGTGGCATCAAGTGTTTATTCCTCAATTCATTTCCAAGTGTGAATAAGTCATGAAGGTTCAGAAAGATGTACTCTCCCCTTCATTCATCTTTGTAGTTTGAAACTCACAAATTCTTCCCACATTTTGAAAACCCTGCTCTTTACCTTTCTCATATGTGGCTTGAATTTCCCGCCCTCTCCTTGGTAAAACTTATTCCTCTTTTTCTTTTTGACTCCATGTACTCACTGTCTTTCTCAGTCTTCATTACATCTTCTTCTTGCTTTTGCCTTATTTTAGATTTACCCGTGATAGAAGCATGTCTTAAATGCAACTCACAATTGTATTCATTTAGCAATACTCCCAATTTAACCTGTGAATGAAACCTAAAAGATGCCACTTCTTATCTTCCTTTTTCCTTGCTAGCTACTTAATAGACATATTCTTTGAACAATTACTCTATGCTAGTGCTCATATTTTTTGGCAATAGTCTCTCTATTATATTTTGTATCCTATGTGTATCTTACCTTTTACATATCCTTTTATTCCTTTTTTTGTGGGTGAACGGAATACACCAAATAGACAAGAAGTACACTCATTATCTTGCTCAGAATCACTCTGTTAAAAATAATGTCAGTTATGAGTTACATATAGATTTCATCATCACTCTTTAGACACCACCATGTTCATAGATATGAAGTCATTGCAATTGGAGATAAGACCATTACATTTTGTGCAACAGTACTTTCCAAATGAGACACTATCTTATGCATTCCAGATGAAGCTGAGATGCTTTCCTTCATCTGGCTTCTGCTGGGGTAAAACCAGGAAGAATTAAGAGAGAATGTGTTCCCTGATAACAAACACTGATATGCATATATCTAAAACAATTTAAATCAGTGCTTAACTAGCAAACATACTCAGCAATACTATAAACACAACAGAAAATTTATTTAAAACTCTCTTGAGAAATGGACTTGATATTATACAGATTCAACATTTAAAACAATAAAGGGCAATTTTTAGTGTTAAAATTGATGTGTTAAGAGATTTTCAAATCTGTCACTTTGTGTAGAAATAAAACACACTTGGACTTGTTTGAGTCACAGAGCTTGGAAAACATGAATGTCATTTAGAAAAATATATATAGTCAAAAATTTATTTTAAAAAGAGAGAAATTCAGAATGAAAATGTGTCTATATTTTATGTATACAAATGGGCACACTCAATTTGGTTAGAGTATGCAACACTTTTCATTGAAGAATAACTAAAAGGAATTCCAAGAAAGGAAGACACTAGCAAAGTATCATGCTGTGTTTACTGTCTGAATATTTTCAAAGCACTCAAGGAAATACCATTCAAAACTGCATTAACATTTCAGTTTTCCCCAGTCAGAAG